>NW_026865016.1:0-12500 GCF_026571515.1 Ruditapes philippinarum
AATACAATATATAATCTCATCACTATAACACATGTTCACGAACATTTTTTTTATTCTTGGAGTCCTAGTAAAGTTTCTAAAAAATAACAAATTAGCTAGTTGACAGAGGCATCTTTGACTTCTGTTGCTTTTGGCAATTGATAAAGTAGCATTTATTGAGTATTTTGTATGGAAGTCATGTTAATAGTTAATCTATATTTTGTTAATTTTACGACAAAATTGTTTATATCAAACACTCCTTTCTATAGGTGAAAAGAACGTGGCAAAACTAACATGCTATTCAATTACTATTATGAAAGTTTTCCGTTGTTTTGTAGATGGTTTGCGTTCATTAAACGCCGCCTTTCCTTGTCGATCTTGTTTATCATTTCTTATATCAGCTATGGATCTCTTCAGCACATATGAAACTCGACTGTAATTTTGTCCAGCAATTCCTTTATGTTGAACCTATTCTCAATAAATGCTTCATTAAGGTTTTGTTTTTGTTTGAATATTAAGCATCGTTTGGTGTTAGATTTTGAGGAAACTCTGCATTTGGAGTCCGTTTAGCGACACATGCTCAATACGTATTGCGTATTTTGGGCACACCATAACCCATGACGGCAAGTATATCTCGATGAATACTGCATTAAAATCCGAACGATATGGGTAAATAAACATGAAGGAAATTCAGGAGAGTAGAGTCACATTTCGATTTCTCTAAAAGGAGCTTTGTATTTTATATAAATGTTTAAAATGTTGAAAACTTAGCCTGTGACTGATATATTTTCTCCTTCAAATATCGTCTTAAATCTCACATCTGGAAAAGTGGAAATTCACTACATCTTTTACGATGTTTAATTTTGATATCCATATGGGTCCCACCCTCCGTGAGTGTAGAGTAGATTATATTTTGATGTTCTGATTAAATCTTCAAAGCCCATGTGTCTTATGATAAACACATGGGTGTTATCATGTAAATGTATGTAATGGTATCTTATTTTTTATGTCAGTATACAATGCATTGAATGCAATGTGATTGAGTTATAATAATCTATATAAAGATCAAAACGTTTACTTTTAAATATTAGAATTTGTTTAATAAAAATTAGAGGGTGAACATTCATAAATCTTAATATCTTAATCAACATTAATTATTCAAAATGTCAATAATGTTGGTTATTTTATTATCAATCAACGGACTATTCAAATTAGTAACAAAAAGTGTGGGGTCATGTCCACTCTATCAAATCAAAGATGTGGCGTTTTGTCCACTCTATTAAATTCATGTGTGGGGTTTTGTCCACTCTATAAAATTGATATATGGGATTTTGTCCACTCTATAAAATTTTGAGATGTGGGGTGTTGACGTTTGGGGTTTTGTCTGTCTTCCGGTACTGCTATGTGTTATTTTGTCCCGTCAAAAAATTAAGGGCACATGACAGATTTTACATGTGTACGACCAACGACTGACTATCGATTGACGAAACTATCTCATTGGTAAATTGTTCATATAATTCTATAACGATAGCAAGATCACACAACCTTCTTTCCCAACCAATCCCCGCCACACACACACACACACACACCAACACACACACACACACACACACACACACACACACACACACACACACACACACACACAAACGCGCGCACGCGCGCAAAGGGGACTTGAAAAAATACTAATACAAAAGCTACCATTTTCCATGTTAATAGAAAAATCAAGTACATGTTGTACGATTTACTACCAAATCCATCTTATAAAAATAGTATAACTTAATGCCTATATCTTATATTAGGTAATAATCAGTTAAATTCATATGATTGATAAAATTCTTCTGAATTTAATTAACATATAGATCTATATATTTTTCTCCTAATAATCGAAAAATTCATACATTGACCCTTTGCGTTGGCCTAACGATTTAAGTGCCATTTATGCATAATTGTTTGAAATATATAGAAGTTTCAGCTCAACTTGAGAATGAAAAAAAATATTCATAACTTTAATAATAATAATAATAATAAAAATGATATAATGATAATTACAATAATTATCAAATAATAATAATATTGATAATTACAATAATTATTAAATAATAAAAATAATGTAAAAATGATAATGATAAAAATAATAATGATAATAATAGTTATCATAATAATAATAGTTATGATTTTAATAATAGGATACCTTGTTGAGCATTTCCAAATGCGTTTATCGTGTAACAAGTGCCATCTGTATATTTATTATATCTATAAAAAAACAAAACAATTTTTATAGTTTTAGTTTGCACGTCCAGCTATTTTATATCTATGTTTATTACTGTTGTTAAATTACTAATAATCGTAAAACAAAGAGTAATTCCGTTTTTATCTGTAAAATGATATTTTGATATTAAGCTTTGATACCAAGTGACATACATGTATTTGTATTTCTAATTTGTAGTATTTCTATATTTCATGTGTTTTGGCATGTCAGCCGCTTATCTGTACATGATCAAAAATAATCGTAACACTTCGGGAATTTCCGTATTCTCCTCAAGTTGTAAACATTCCGTATTGTCCTCCGTTGTCCAGATTAAAGATTCTGTAGCAGTGTGAATTTATTTTGAACTGCATGGAAATAAAAAGAATTTGAAACTTAAGATAAGAGAAGATAAACTTTATTTTATATACATGTATCTAACTGTTCAATTTTGCCTTTAGAAAGAGGCAGCAGTCATGTTTAGATAATATCTACTATGAAGGGACGTTTCAAACTTTACTGTTGGAGGAAGACCTCAGGTGCCCTTCCAAGCATTATTCAAGGCACAAACGGGCACCTGAGTAAAACCGTAAGCTAGCTTGATAACTTCCTCCTAAGTCCCAGTCGGGATTCAAAACCAAGAACACAGTTTGTCTCCAGACACCATGTTATTAATTTGTTCTGAAAACTTGAAAACAACATTTGAGCCGCGTCACGACAAAACCAACATAATGGGTTTGCATCCGCGCAGTCTGATCAGGATCCATGCTGTTCGCTATCAGTTTCTATACTTGTTAAATAGTTTGTAAGCGAACAGCATGGATCCTGATCTAACTGCGCGGATGCAGGCTGGTCTGGATCCACGCTGGCGCAAACCCATTATGTTGATTTTGTCGTGACGCGGCTCATTTAATTTTGTGTAACATATTATGTCATTTTAATCTGTAAACTCATTTGTTAATGTATAATGACGGCAAAGTGATAACAAGAACTTGAACATTTTAAGTGGACGTACGGAAGACCAGTTGGGACATGTCAACTTCGTGAATTTATGATTTTTAATCTACGTATTTAAAATTTAAACTTCACAAAGCCATGGTTTCAACTTTATGAATTTACGATTATTACTTCTTGAGGTCACGGTTGCAACTTCAGGAATTCACGTTTTCAATTGTACACATTTACGATTTCAACTTCATAAATTCATGTTTTTAATCTAACGCATTTAAGTTCACTCTTTCAACTTCAATACTTCATATGTTCACAGTTGCAGCCTCATGAATTTAATTTGTAGAAATCGCGGATTCATGAAGTTGAAATCTTGGAAAAATCATTGAGATATACCGACGAATGCATTAAGTAAAAAATAGCCCTACCAGTATTTCGTATGCAAGGCCTTGCATATGTATTTTTTGACTCCCACTTTGTCATATCAAAAATTGTTCAAAACAATCCGTTCAAACTTCATTGAAATCTTTAAAAAATAAAAAGTTAAATGTCTGTCTGTCATTACTATTTTTTTCAAATGATTTATCGTCAGTTCAAAATAGAAATGACATATCAGTACTTCGTATGCAAGGCCTTGCATATGTATTTTTTGACTCCCACTTTGTCATATCAAAAATTGTTCAAAACAATCCGTTCAAACTTCATTAAAATCTTAAAAAATAATGTTTGTTCTATCCTAAATGTTTTAAAATTGCATTAAATAAATCAAATACTTGTTTAAACACATTCACATTAAAAGCTTAAAATGATGTTGTATTTTTTGCAGTAGATATACTGAAGATAAGTATAAACAGTTCATATGGTAAATTCAAAAGGATTTAATGAAATATTTTATTTCTTTAGTCATTAACACCCCTTTTATACAGTTATAAAAGTATTAGTATCAGCTGACATATGGGTTTACGACATCAAACCGGGATATAAAAGCAATGTTTTCCAAATGCACGTGCATATTTTTTAACTTAATGCATGTGTATTTTTGGATTTTACTTCTGTCTGAGACAACGATTTTTTTTACCGAGGTTGCATAGAAAACTTGCCTTACAAGAACATGTGAGATGGGGAAGATAAATGAAATTAATTATTTATTTCCGGTATTTCTCGTGCACGTTATTCTCGAGGTAATTTGAAGGGGAAAAAAGAAAATTAGAAAAAATGTTTAACAGTTCTTATATGTTTTGTATATGGATAAAATAAAGTATGCGGGAGATACCGAAGAATATTGATATAAGTACAAGGGATTACAAATATAATTATTGTACGACTGAAAAGATCCACTGGCTGTTAAAATACAAAGCAGGGAATATCACATTTTACAGGAAAATAAATGAGTTTATAATTATAAATCATATACAATACGTATAGTAGTGCAACATTTTATTATTATTATCGGAAAAAGAATTCTTTATCTCAAAACAACAACGGTCTGGTTTAGGCTAATAAGCCCTTGACCTGACACAAAATATAACTATAACATCTTGATCAATACAATAAAATACAAAACAATACAATACAATACAATGCAAGGACTATTTTTTTCTATAAGTAAAATGAATCTGTTGAAAATCGTTCATAACTGTACTCAATAATAAACCAAACATAAACACATTTATTAACATTTGGTTTCGCACAATAGATATTTTTCGTTTGGAAAAAAAATACATTATAATTAAAATAACATTAATAATAATAATAATAATAATAATAATAATAATAATAATAATAATAATAATAATAATATTGTCATAAAATAATAGAATCTCAATTTAGATTAAGATCTATGTTAATGTGTTTATAATAGTTTGTTAATGTGTTTATAATTGTTTATGATGAACCTTAACTATATATCTAGACTATTTTGAAAGTTACTTGTATTCTTGGAATATACTATAGGTGGTATACGGAGTTGCTATAGGACCAACTTCAAATGTTACACAATGCGGAAATCTATCATGCCTTCACAATGCAAAATGCCGGACAGACGGACACGGGGATCAGTATTGCATGTGCCAGACTGGATATGCAGTAAGTTAAATATAAAATTATATAAATCTACTTTTAAGATATTGAATTAATAGACATTTCATTATGGATAATTCAAGAACTTTACTGTGAAGAGTTTTGAAAACAAAGGTCAATACATGGGGAAAAAAAGATTTGTAATAGGTATTTAATGTTGATACTGGTCATTAAAATGTTTTCAAACGCCCACATTTTTTAGAATAATTATCCAAAAAGTTTAAACTTAATTAGCTCAAAATTAGTAGTATTTATTTAGGATAAAAAGATCAAAAACCAACACAGTTTATCAAAACATGTTATGCTTTAATTTCTTATTTAATCATTCAGATATTTTCACATACATGTTTATTAAATGTAATTTTGTATTTATATGTACCAATGAATAAGCTACACATTTTTTTTAATTTAATAATATTTTCCATTTTAGTTATTCTAACACTAAACATACTTATAGATCTTGTATATTGTCTACAATGAAACCATGAAAATAGTACCATGTGTATAATTATTATATGAACAATAATGTTTCACAATATGCTTTACGTAAACCTTTTAACATTCTGGTCGCAAACGCACTATGTTGGTTTTGTCGTGACGCGGCTCATATATTATCAATATTATGCCTAAGTTAGGTGACAGTAAAGGAGCTCCATTGAGGTCCAAAAGCCTAAAAACATAAAATTTGAATGTTTGACATAGATCAGCTGGGACACTTAAAAATGCTTTGTGTTTTTCTAAGCCCGATTTAAGTGAATAGCGTTTGGAACTCTTTTCAGTTTTGGGTCATTTTTTTCACGATTTGAGTACTTGTAACTTTTCTGAAAAAAAAAAACGTAATGAACAATCATCTTAAATTTTGCACACAAGTTATTAGTCTAGACCTTTATCAAATTGAACATTAAAAAAAAAAGAATTTCCGTCCCGTCAACAACAAAAAAAAACTTCAAGGTTAAAAGAGCATTGGGCGTTCACAAATTGAAGTAAAGCAAATGTTGTCAGATTCATGTATCAAAATACTCAGTATTGTTTGTTGAATATAAATCCAAATTGGCGTCAAAGATGGTTACCACTTGTTTGAAGGTTGCATTAATTGTTTAACTACAGCTTTTTTGTGTACTCTGGAGAAAATATTTTAGAATTGTTACACGTGGACAAGTTGATTTCGGTCACAAAGCATCACCTATGACCTTAAAGTTTCGTGATGATATAAAGGTAATCTAATGCCCGGGAAGATTTAAGCATTCATATGAAATTTGTAACATTGTTATCTTCAGTTTTAATTTAAAGATAACTTTATACAAAAACTGGTGAACAATGTATATATAACATTTCCTTTTATTGCTTATTTCAAACAGTGTCATGCATTTTTTTCCATTGCTTTTTATAGGTTTTTTTCTTTAAAATATACATTATTATATCTAGACAGGCATGATTAAGCAAGTGTCAAAACGTTTATTATGTTTGTGAAGGTGTATCAAACATGCGTTATCGATGCCAAACTGGAAATTAGATTCCACCTTGAAATTCTTTCGGCGACACAATTTTGCAATTTAAGGAGCACATATTTAATAAACTCTATACATGTTCTGCACGTAGTTTTATCTCGCAAGGTCATGGTAGAAACAAAATGTTGTTATAATTTAACAACTTCCAACAAGTATAAAGATAGATAAATAATAATAATAAAAAAACCAATAAAAAGCATACCATCACCACCATCATAAACAACAACAACAGCAGCAGCAGCAACAACAACAACAGCAGCAACAACATAATAGCTATAATAACGATAATAATAAATGACGATAATAATAAGAATAATAATAAAAGCAGCTGTAGCAGAATTCAAATTGACAATCATTTATTAATACAACTACATGTATAAGAAGTGCAATTCTAGGGATGAAATGTTAAAATTATGAAGCTGTATTTCAAAACGGTGAAAAACTATGCTTATAATGTGTTTTAGGGTGCTACATGTAACGATGATTTTGATGAATGCAGCCTTGGAAACCCTTGTATGCATCGTGGTATTTGTAGTAACACAATTGGAAGCTATAGGTAAAGTATTAACTTTGAAAGATATTAGATTGACCAATGAGATTTCCAGTTTTTACGGTTTAAAATTTCAAATCGACCTATGAAAATCCTGTCTTTATTCACTTCTTTCAATCTTATTTCAAAGGAAGTTAAGGTGAAATCACACAGCTTACGGCCGAAAAAAGTCAGCACTACTTATTGAATTGATTCAATTTACAGTACTTCTAGATATATGGATCCAAGTTATAATAAACACTTAAACCAAAATAATAATACTTTTACATATATACATTACTAATATAATAATTCTATATAAAGATTGCTTTGGAAGTAATAAGTGCATTGATTAGAAATGCATGCATGCCGACTACATGACCATTCTAAAAATGGCAATAAAAGTAGTTTATTAGTCGCCGGTAGAAACCGGCAACTATATTTGTAATAGTTTAATAGTATACCTATGGTAGGAGAAGCCCTTAAAATCTAAAAATAAAAGCATATCAATCATTGAACAATTAAAGACAAAAATTATTTTTCAGTAATCACAAAAAATCAAACATATGATAACTTTGCTCAGTGGAATGAAATATGCACATATTGACGTCTTAAAAAGCAACATTACAATTTTCATAAAATGAATCAATAACGTATCCCCAAGGATCAGTCATTGAATATTAGAGGATACTTTTACTTTTTTCTATGTGTCAAGCATTGCTATTTTATAATAAATAAATCATGAATGATATTTGAAATGACACTTTAGAATTATTTGGTTGTTTATTTTTTATGAGACCTTTTATATTACATTATTTTATCTAATTATAAACAAATGCTCCCTGGTCTTTCGTAAGAATCACGTGACTTCATGTTTATATATGTTGTATATCGTTATAAAATCTATTAATAGTAACAGATTGCTGATAAGACAGGTAACTTGTTAATGTTGGTAACTGATAAGATGTAAATCATTGTAATTTTGTACAGATAATTACATAAGTTATTTTTCATTAATCAGGTTCATACTTTATATAAGAGAAACCTGTTTACATTAAAAATACATTTTCAAAACCTTTTCCTTTCTTCTTGGTAAAGGGTTTAACTTGGCCCTTTCTGTCAAACATTCGACAAGAAAGTTCAATTGTTTACTTTAGGTTGAACATCCCAAAATAATGTTATGCTTAAGAGGCACATTATTGAACTATATAATGGTAAACGTTGGTTTCGGTATATTCCGTCGGTTTCCGTCACGCAGGTTTCCAAAACGGTATGACGTCAGGGGTCCGGAATCGTATTACATGTAGATACATGAAAAAAAAAAATAAACTTTGTGTTGATAGTTTATCGCACTGAAGGGCAATTAAACGTAAATTTTATATATCGTATGTAACGATTGGAAAACGTGTATTGATTTCAACTAAATTATATATTTTTTATAGCACATAATAATGATGTACAACACTTTTACAGTAAAATTGTATTGTTTCATGTAATATAAATATATATTTTCATAGTCACTTTGCAAATATTCGATGATCGGTAATTATTTGCCGGTAATTATCTGAAGCTGAACTAGTAACCTATACGGATTTCAATGTATGGTACAACAGTATATGTATAAAGTATAATTACAAGAAGAATTACCAGCATAGCTCTTGCCTTACAAGCCTCAGTGGCAAACATTACTCAACTCATTGTTCCTCTTATTTTTATACTTGAACCATTAAACTTACATTTTCTTATATTTATGATAATACAATCATTTTTCTATCCGGCGATTTGATGCTTTAGCATCAAAATCTCTACTTGTTAAATATTAAACTGGTAAATGTGATAAGCCATTGGTTTAAAGTCGTCATGCAATATATATTCCTACAAAGCACACCCTGTATATATCTGTTTTACACTTTTAACTGATTTCACGTGAGCATCAATGCCTATAATATTGTTTAGATGCAACTGTTTACACGGATGGTTTGGCAACATTCACTGCGATATAAAAGACAATTCTACAACTGTTCGGAATTGCACGCCGGGATGGATGGGGGAATGGTGCCAAGATCAGTGTCTACACGAGTAGGGCTATTCTTCTATTTCAACTTGTATTTTCATCATAGTACAAATCATAAAATTATGGCACTTTTTCCCGATTTTGCTGCTAGGGAAAGGCCTGAAGTTTCTCTTGTTAATTATCTAGCGGACACTGATTTAAACCGCCATCTCCCGATAGCAAGCTAGGTAGTTACTTCTTTTGAACGGTACAAATGCTCAGTCTAACACTGTGAGGGGCAAGATCTTGAGGACCAGTATTTGTTCTTCTAGCCTGTCATTGAGGTCGCGTCAGATATTTATACGTATATTGGGTAATTTACAAAATGTTGATACTGGAAAATGTGAAGGATAAAATACATATCAGCATGACTGCCCCTCCCCCCCATTATTTTATTACGCGGAAAGTCCGAGCGGGGCCGAAGGCCCCGCGAGGGCTGTAGCGCTCTTAGATAACATGTATGACGCGTATCAGTTCAAAGGAAATCAAATTCAAACTAAATGAAAATTTCAAAAAAATATCTATCCTATACCTAATGGGCTGTGAAAAATCCTTAGTCAACCGGGCGCCGCCATTTTGAAATCATTTTGAGCGCTTTTAATGAGCGTCTACATAATTCAGACTATTGCAGACGCATGCTAAGTAACACTTCCGGTGAAAGAATGATGTACAAAATCAGAAAATAAACCTGCATTTCATTGATAAGAATCATAGTAGCGATTATAAATATAAAAAGTTATTAAAACATATCCTTTTTGATAAATTAGCACATAAAAAATAACGTAAAAACAACAACTGTGATCAGAGAATAACAAAAATGGCGGACGGGATTTTCCAAACGCCGACGCATGCGCAGAGGTCCGGAGTTTTTCGGAATAGTCCGAGCGTTCCGATGATAGGTTGAACACCACCAATTCATTCGTTTATGTACACTTAATATGTTATGCTAAAATCAGAGCTTTCCGCGCCATAGGTAGCACCTAATTTCATATTATAAATTGAACGTTAATAGCGAGCTCGACGAGCTGGCCCGAAGGGCCTGCTCGCAAAGCGAGCTTTACGGTAACGCGAGTACCTGCTAAGTGATGGTTTTGAAAACTTTCGTCCGAAGTACCGAATTGGACACATCGCAACCTTTCGAATTTAAAGATAACGATAAAAACTGAGGAATTCTGACTGAAAACGGATGTGTAGACTTGTCACCCGCGCACGTCTATGGGAACCATAATTGGACAGGGAACCAGAATAACGGAAGCTGTCGATAAAATATCGAATGACAGTTTTAAAACGGAAATGTAAAATGAAAATTGAAGGCGCCATTTTGTTTGAAAAATCTGATAAATAAAAACAATTTTTTGTCGAATTTTGTTGTGAAAACTATCTAGAATGAAAGAAAATGGTCTAACTAAGAAAATGAATCCGAACACCAATATCTTTTATTCAGTCGTTAACGCTGTACAGACGTTTAAATTATTGTTTACGTGACGTCACAATGTAGTGCCAAACAGCACGTGCAAAACAAACATTAATGTCGCAAACCTTTTAAGTTTTACATTTATTTCACTTTTAATAATCTTTATTTCGCTTGAAAAATTATAGAGTGAAATAAAATAAACAAAGTTTTATCAACGTTGTCAAAACTCGTTATTCATTTAACGACAGGGGCGGAGCCATATTTAACACAGTTCGTGTAACGTCACACGCACTCGTCACTGCATTTGAAATAAAATGAGCGATTATTTCATACTTTTTCACGTTAAAAGTACATCGAGCTCGCTTTGAGGCTTTGCCTTTTTCATATAAGTAAATTCTGATGGGTATTAACAGAAAATTCCATACAAAATACATAACTTATTATTTGACTTTTTGTAAGATCGTATATAACTTTTAAAAGATGTAAACTATTCTATATTTGTTACCCCAGTTCAATGTGTCGACCTACAGAAGTGTGCAAAAAGCGAGGGAGAGGACTTCACTGTTTATGTGCACCCGGATGGAGTAGTCGGAGTTGTTCTGTTGACATCGAAGAATGCACGCAAATCCATGCTCGAATAATATGATGTGTACAAATACGCCTGGTTCCTATCTGTGCAGTTGTTTATCAGGATTGACAGGATCAAAGTGTGATACTGATATTGACGAGTGCACGAGAAGCCCGTGCGAACATTCCTCAACATGCGTGAATGCGCATGTGTCCTATAACTGCACATGCGCAAACGGTTGGCAGGGAACTAATTGTGAAAATGATATTAATGAATGCGAAAATAATCCATGCAATTCAACATATGTTTGTTAAAATAATCCCGGATCATTTTCATGTTCAATAAAGCAAAATAGTGCGTCAGGTAAAGATTGTTTCTTATAATGAAGGATATCATTTTTCATTACTGTTTTAGTTATTAACAGTCGCATGCGGACGCACCTTGTAGGGTAAGTTATTATATGACTACACCATTTGCCCTTTTCCAGAGGCAACCCTGGTACTTTAACATGCCCATAATAGAGTTCCAAGATACATAAAATCGTGTTTAAGGTCTCATCCAACAGACCATTACATGGGTCAAACCTGCTACCATTGGAGTACTAATCCAGCCCATTTTATACAGCCATATAACCTGTTTAAAGTCTGTATAATGAAGGCATTTAATTTACACTTTTTAACTGTTTTCTCGATTAAATTAAGAAAATGCGCATTAATTTGTAGCATCGTCTGTAATGGTATGATAAACGCTCAATTGTCAACTGAAAATCGTAGTTACAAACGAACTGTGTTATTAATTTTAAGATTGGGTAAAACACATGTATTTATTGAAACATATACGTGTTTAACTTGTTAGTTTATGTCAAAGTAAAACTTTTCGAGCTGAAAGATAAAATAGAAGAAAAGCAAAAATGCACGATATTATCAATTATGTTTTGGATTTTTTGAAGTTGTTGAATGTCATGCCAACAATGTAATGTTAATGTGGCGACTTTCCAAGCCTTATTGGTAGAGAAAAACGTGAGATGCCACTCCGCACGAGAGGATACCCGATAAGAACAACCAACGTTCCGTTATACAGTTAGCTGGATAGCTTTCTCTCGTGAAAGAATACAAATCCCTGGCCGTTGTCGAACCCACAGAGTTTAAGGGCAACTGGTTTGAATTCAACGACA
>NW_026865016.1:15000-27500 GCF_026571515.1 Ruditapes philippinarum
CTCATCAGCGCACAATAGGGTATAAAAGACCTTACAAAATATGAGCACAAAGATTAACTAGACAAAACAATGTTCTCAGAATGCAGCACCCGACAAAATCCAACACACAGGACCCCAGTAGGGCAAATACCCATTTTTTATTAAGCAATCTTATTGGTTATCTTTACGTCATTCGTGTTTGCGTTCCAAATTTTACTTAAATTACGCGTTGCTTTAACGTACTTTTGTAGTTAAGACTGTTCATTTCCTTATAATAACTTTTTTTAATCATTAGAAAATACAAAATTTAGCATGAGTCTTATTTTGTTGATTTGTCACTATTTGGTATTTAAAAATAAAGTGTTAGCTCACGACAAGTTAAGTGTATTTCAACAGTTAGCGCGTGTCTTATCTTCAAAATGAACTATCTGTACTTGATCATTGTGACCTTATGAGATAAAGTAAGATTTTGTTTCAAAAGAATCTTCAATCTTCAGTATTTTAAACAAACATGTGATAAGTTAAGAAAAAATAACCTTTTTCAATTTGACGCGTGTTTATCTTTTTTGAAACTTTTTTTGAAGAATTTGTCATTTTTGAGACCGAAATAAGAAAGAAATAAGAAAGACGGAAAAATTTGTCACGGGAAGAAATAACACATAGCAGTACCGGAAGACGGACAAAACCCCACACGTCAAACCCTCACACCTCAAAATTTTATAGAGTGGACAAAACCCCACGTCTTTGATTTTATAGAGTGGACATAAGCCCACAATTTTTATTACTAATCTAAAAAACCCGTTGATTGATAATAAAATAACTAACATTATTGCCATTTTGAATAATTAATGTTAATTAAGATATTAAGAGCCGGGCACAAGGCAGATTTCACATGTGTGCCTATATCAAACATGTCTAATATTAGGGTATTAATCAGTTAATCATTGAAATCACAGTCGTATTACTATAAAAATATTTGTTAACATGTATTTATTGAAACATTTACATGTTAAAATTATCAATAAATTAGCTTATGTCGAACTTTTAGAGCTTCAAGATAAAACAGCAGGAAAGAAACAAATGCCGGTTCTAATCACTTTATGTTTTCTTTGTGTTGATGTGTTTGATATCACGCTGTTATGTTCATATGGCGACTTTCCGAGGAAGACGTGAAATGCCCCTCCCTGGATTATTTCTAACACGTGCGGCTACCTGAGAAGAACGACCGACGTTCCGTAGGCTAGCTGGATAGCTTCCTTATATGAAAGAATTCAAAGTTCCTGAAGGGATTCGAACCTTCAGCGGTGACTGGCAAGTTGTTAGAAGTAAGCAACATTTACCATACAGCCACGGATGTTTTAACTCAAGACATGAAGTTGAAGTATAAATGCCATGATTTAATGTCAATGTTATATGTACCAGTGTATCTGAAGGTAGGTTTACTAATACTTTATGATACAAATATCTATTTGTTACTGCTTTATTTTTCTTTCTGAAAGCAGATAAAGACTCTACAAAAATGCATATCATCATCGGAGCCGTGCTTGGTTCGATACTTATGCTGTGTAGCATTGTAACATGGATTGGAATTCTAAAATACAGATGGTAATAGTTTTATTAAACACATACTTTTCGTAGCGATTGCTTCAAATTAATTGTCACGAGATAAATAAGTAATTCACCCGCGTAAGGGAAGTCACTGTGATAAACTTTTTCAATTGTTCACTTGCCAAGTTGTCGATCATTTTTGAATGCGATGGTAGATAGTATTGGTAGATGTATAATAACCATAATGCATGACTGTATGTATGCCTTGATTTGATTAGTAGGGAAATACCAGCCTTAAATCTGGTACATATTCATTATTGTACAAGTTTGGAGTATACTAAAAAGATAAAAATGGTAATATATGTTTTTCTGCTGAACTGTTTCGTTAACTAAATAAAATTAATATTGTCTTTGCCTTGCCATAATGATATACTGTAAATGGTCAATTACAAATGTTTTTGCTGAAAGCCATTAATTCCTAAGCAACTTATTCCACATACGCACAATCATATACATTAATAGTTAAACTACTTAGGTGACTGGTTTATATACATGTATTGCATTCAACCCTTCTCCACAGAGGATTGGCCTCTCCAAACATTTAAAAAAAAGATTCACTATGAGGACTTAACAAAAAGAACATAGGAACATATTTCAGTGGTGATACATAACATAATACGAAATAAAATATATTGTAGGAGTTCAAGCCGAGATAAAAGACTCATTCGACATGATCAAAATGTGTCTAAAGAGAAAACCAGCAATAAAGACAACGAGGAAAAACAACGTCCGACGAAACAACAACCAACGCATCAACATTTTATCAACAAGAAACGGGTCCATTAGTAAAAAACATTAGTAAAAATGATTGCAAGCTTTATAGTTCTTAGATTTTCGGGATCATTGTTTTCAATACTTTATGTACATAGGAATGAATTGTGCTTAAAACGGTGCTAATGGGTAAGAGACATATAGCACTTTCCATTGGCCCCTATAAAATCGACTCTGTGATTTTAAGCTAATTAGTTTCCATTTCGTTGCTTTCTTGTGATATATTTCTTTCCCAGAATAATAGTTAGCGCCGATACTTAGTTCAAGGTGCTTAGTTCAAAGTTCAACAAAAACGTTTATAGCCGAAGCATGCAAATATTTTATGAACTTTGAAATAAACAGTATTTGCTTTGTTTGATTATATGTAATGTGCTGTGAATAATCGTCATTTCAAACGTCCACTAAAATGAGTGCAAAACAACCACGTACATTACATCAGGGTCTTTTCAATAAATTTTTAAAGACCCTTATTACATACATGTCACGACGTTAACGCTAAATTGTGTTCACAATATATTAAATACTTTCTTAATTGATAAGTTTTACATTGACAATGTTAAAAGTGTTTAAAACTTTATATCTTCTACATGAAGTTCACACAAAAAATATTTCCTTACAGTTTGAACTGTGTTATATGTACAACCTCTTTATGTACGATCTCATTGTTACTTTTATAAATAATTTCATATGTACCATTGATCATTTTATCTCTTCTTGTTTAAACTGTTTCATGACACATACGTTAAATAAAAAAACTTTAACAGTGACTTGTTTTAATATTAAGTATTGCTTGGGGACAACATTTCTAAATGTTAGCTTATCATTATAGTATGCAAATACTTATTAAATATAACAGTCAAAAACCTTTTGCATGTTTAATTAACTGAAATTTGATAAGTAATGTCTTTGCCATAATGACACATTGTAAATGACCAATGGCAAATGCTTTTGCTAAATAAACATGAAACTTGTACTTGCTATTATCTGTTATAATTACTTATTGTGGTTGTCTTAATGTATTTTCTCTCAGATTCACCATCATCATCAACAACAACAACTACAACAACAACAAAAATAAGCCATTTTTATATGAATGTTATAAGCGATGTAAAATTAAGACCACTTCATATGGGCTAGAAATGGATTTGTTGTATCGTTTGACCTAATTTAGTGAATATAATCTATTGGAGACTTCAATGATTTTGATAGATTTTTTTCCGATGATACGATCTGATCAGCGCACAATAGGACATAAAATTCCTTACAAAATATTAGCACAAAGATTAACTAGATAGAGCGATGTTCTCAGAACGCAGCACCCGACAAAATCCAACACACAGGACCCCAGTAGGGCACCGAACAATACACAAATTCCCATTTTTTTATTTAGCAATCTTATTGATAACCTTTTCGTCATTCGTGTTTGCGTTCCAAATTTTACTTAAATTACACGTTGCTTTAACGTACTTTTGTAGTTAAGACTGTTCATTTCCTAATAATAACTTTTTTTAATCATTAGAAAATACAAAATTTAGCATGAGTATTATTTTGTTGATTTGTCACTATTTGGTATTTAAAAATAAAGTGTAAGCTCACGACAAGTTAAGTGTATTTCAACAGTTAGCGCGTGTCTTATCTTCAAAATGAACTATCTGTACTTGATCATTGTGACCTTATGAGATAAAGTAAGATTTTGTTTCAAAAAAATCTTCAATCTTCAGTATTTTAAACAAACATGTGATAAGTTAAGAAAAAATAAACTCTTTCAATTTGCCTAGTGTTTATCTTTTTTAAAACTTTTTTTTGAAGAATTTGTATAATTGTTTTATAAAAAAGAAGTCATTTTTGAGACCGAAATAAGAAAGACTCTGAAAAATTTGTCACGGGAAGAAATAACACATAGCAGTACCGGAAGACGGACAAAAACCCCACACGTCAAACCCTCACACCTCAATATTTTATAGAGTGGACAAAACCCCACGTCTTTGATTTTATAGAATGGACATAACCCCACAATTTTTATTACTAATCTAAAAAAACCGTTGATTGATAATAAAATAACTAACATTATTGCCATTTTGAATAATTAATGTTAATAAAGATATTAAGAGCCGGGCACAAGGCAGATTTCACATGTGTGCCTATATCAAACATGTCTAATATTAGGGTATTAATCAGTTAAACTCATATAATTAATAAAATTCTTCCGAATTTTAATTAACATGTACATCTTTACTTTTTTCTCCTAATAATCGATAAATTCATACATTGACCATTTACTTTTGCATAATGATTTAAGTAACATTATGCCCAATCGTTTGAAATTTATAGTAGATTCTGCTCAACTTGACAATGAAAAAATTATTCATCACTTTAATAATGTAATAATAATAATAATAATAATAATAATAATAATAATAATAATAATAATATAATAATAATAATAATAATAATAATAATATAATAATAATAATAATAATAATGATAATAATAGTAATCATGATAATAATAGTTATAATTATAATAATAGGTAGATAGATAGATCACTACTCTGACTGTAAGAATTATTAACATTCTTAAAATTTTAATTTGTTCACTTTTTGGCGCTAAAAGCTCTCGCGTCACGTTAACGTCGCCGCCTTTTTAGCGACGTCATGGACGGCAGAGTTTTCCGGAAGTTACATAAAAAGATTACAAACAAGTTTACTTTTGAAGACATTAACGGTAGCGATATTTGATGTAAAATATTATTATTACAGTAAATATTCAGGATTGAAGAAATTAATTAAATTGACAGGACACCATTGTTGAGAATCGCTACGCTACGCATAGCTACAATTGTATGAACTTTGTAGATGTAAAATAAACGAAATTACAAGATTGCAGCGCATTTCTTACTTGGTTTTCTGAATCCTGAACAATTCTCAACATTGTCGACTATATATCGCTAAAAGAAAATAATGAATTACGATACTGCACGGAAATCGCGGACAGCGCATTTGGCACAGTTAACCAAGATTTATAGAGAACTTGAAGAGTTGATGTTAACCACTGAAAATGAGCAAAAAGTAAAAGAATTGTTTAATCGACTGTGCGAAAGATACGAAAAATTTAAAACAATACACTTTGAATGTTTAGACTTTTGCGACGATCCTAAAACTATAGAAACACTAAAAAAGAACTTTGAAAGTTGCCGAGCGAACTTTATAGAATTCAAGGAAAGATATGCCGAATGGAATCCCGTAGCATCAATACCCAGTAGTGCAGTTTCATCAACAACTCGGCTAAGGAACGCAAAAGTTAAGCGTCTGATAGCTGAACAAAAACTTAAGACTCTTAAAGAAAAACAAGCTTTCGAGAAGGAGAAACTGCGATTAGAGGCAATACAGAAGGAGCTCAAAGATAAATCGCAACTACTGGATCAAGAAAGTGCTGTGATGGAAGCGAGGCTAGAGGAGTCAATGTGGGCAGACGAAAGCACGGTGATAGAAGCAGACGACATATTAGAAGATGGGCATATTGTGCAGAAAACTATGGATTTTGGACATACTTATCGAAATGATAATGTAGCCGATAGCAATACGGCACGTTATTCTCGTGCTTGTCCCGGTAAAGATCACGAGGCTGCAGACGCACGTAAGTTCGAAGATGTAACGCAGCAAGATGGCGGAAATAGCGCTTCCGGTTTACAAGTGGAACGACTTGCATCAATCATTCAAGAAGGATTTAATTTACCAAAACCAGAGTTACTGACATTCAACGGTTCTGCGCTTGATTATTATGTAAGTTCATTAAAAATTTTGAGACCAAACATTGAGTGCAAAGTAAGTGACAATAGGTTAAGATTAAGTTATCTAATACAATATTGCACTGGTGAGGCAAAATCTTGCATAGAAGATTGTGTGTTATTGGATTCAAATGTAGGGTATAACCGAGCTAAATCAATTTTGCAATCTCGTTATGGTAGGCCACATGTTGTTGCGAGAAGTCATATTGATAAATTGTTGCTTGGCCCTAATATTAATGCATCTGATGTTAAAGGATTGTCTCAATTAGCTTTAGATATGCAAAAAATGTCAAATGACACTTTCACAACTAGGGTTTGTTTCTGACGTAGATAACTCTGAGAATTTAAGGCGCATTGTAAGACGTCTCCCTATGCATTTGAGATCAAGATGGGCAGAGGTAGCCCACTCTATTTTTGAGTCAGGGAGAGAACCTAATTTCTTTGAATTGACCAAATTTATTGATGAAAGGTCACGTGTTGCTAGTTCAGTTTACGGCATTGATGTTGTAAAAGAAAATGTCCGAGAAAATAAAGCGACTGCGTCAGGAAATACCACAAAAGGTAAAATAACTACTCTGTCTACATACACAGAAAACCAAACGTCAAAAAATACAGTACAAAATGTTTTTGTTGTTCAGGTACATGTTCGAATTTATCTTTATGTGATAAATTTAGAAAATTGGTCTTTAGAAGATAGGAACAGGTTTGTCATAAAATCTAAATTGTGTTTCAATTGCCTCAAACCCAATCATATGTCACGCAAATGTAGGCGGGATAAATTATGCACTGTGTCTGATTGTACCACTAAACACCATTTTCTTTTACACAATTGGTCCCCAAAGCGTTCCGATAATTCAATAACCCAACTTCTGTTAATTGTGCGGCAGTTAATGGCTCATTTGCTAAAAAACCTGTCTAGGGATCATACCTATAACTGTAAAGGGTGGGAACGGTTACTCTTGCCAAACTTATGCTCTGCTCGAGCCGATGGAGCAGACAAACGCTTTGTGATGAAAGTCTTATACAGCAGTTGCATCTGACCAGCCGGCCTGTCACTTCCAGATATCGACCATTAGCTTGACCGGAAGTACAACTTGTGGACAGGAAGTTGATCTCAGCGTTGCCCAGTTTCTGGAAATGGTGAAATTCACCTTAACAATGTTTGGACGGTTAAACAGTTACCTATCTCTACCCGCTCTGCAGTGACAAGTGATGACATTATTGGCGTTCCATACTTGTCCGATTTACAAATTCCCAAAGTAAAGGCTAATGAAGTCCGGATTTTAATTGGTACAGATTTCCCGAAGCACATATTCCACAGTTTGAAGTGCGTTCTGGAAGCAGTCATCAGCCATATGCTATAAGGACACGACTTGGGTGGGCAGTTCGTGGGCCAGTCCTCGTCCTTTTGTAGAACAGAACAGAACAAAACATAACAGAGCAAATATAAACTTTGGTCATTCAATGACATAATACTGCAACAACAGCTCGAGCGTATGTGGACGTCTGACTTCAACGATGTTAAATTTGCGATAAAGAGTCAATGTCCATTGAAGATAAAAGAGCGTTGGACATTATGGAATCATCCCTTTCATATGTAGATGGTCACTATAAGATGGGATTACCTTGGCGTGCAGACGATATAAACTTACCAAATAATTTAGCATTAGCCTATGCACGTTTGAATCAACTTAAACACAAATTGTCTCGTGATAAATATTTACATGAAATGTACACCAAAACGGTTAGTGAGTACATTAATAAAGGTTATGCAAAAGAGGTAGATAATAACGGTACAAACTCTAAGCGCATATGGTACTTACCACCACCACCCCTGTGATGCACGTTAACAAACCAGGAAAGGTTCGTGTGGTATTTGACTGTGCCGCGAAATACAACGATACTTCATTGAATAGCCAGCTCCTTCAAGGTCCAGATTTAATGAACAGTTTAGTAGGGGTACTTTTAAGATTTCGTGAGAAAAAGATAGCTCTGTCTGCTGATATAGAGGCTATGTTCCATCAAGTTCATGTGATAGAAGAAGACTGTCACGCACTCCGGTTCCTATGG
The DNA here is from genome assembly GCF_026571515.1 of Ruditapes philippinarum. Taxonomy (NCBI): domain Eukaryota; kingdom Metazoa; phylum Mollusca; class Bivalvia; order Venerida; family Veneridae; genus Ruditapes; species Ruditapes philippinarum. The sequence goes on from NW_026865016.1 coordinate 23,216, forward strand.
TGGCCTGATCGGGGACATGTCTGTACTTCCTAAAACTTACTGTATGCAGGTGCATCTGTTCGGTGCCACATCATCTCCTAGCTGTGCAGCTTATGCATTAAGAAGAACAGCCAGTGACAACGCGAATAAATTTCCAGATGAAGTTATAGAAACTGTTAAAAGAAACTTCTATGTCGATGATTGCCTGAAATCTGTAGATTCAGAAGAGAAAGCGACAAAGTTAGCAGCGGATTTACAGTCACTGATGAAAATGGGAGGTTTTAGACTTACAAAGTGGATCAGCAACAGTAGGTCAGTCATTGATACAATTCCCGATTATGAACGTGCACCAAACGATTGTTAGCCTCAGTCCCGAAGATGAACTTCCTTATGATCGTGTATTAGGCATTAATTGGAACGTTAATGACGATTTTCATCAAATTCAAATCAAGAAAACGAATAAACCTGTAACTAGACGCGGAATGCTTTCCATAGTTAGTGCGATATTTGATCCACTAGGACTTTTAGCACCAAGTGACATTACGAGCAAAGGCTATCGTTCAAAGCTTGTGTAGAAAGGAAATTTGGTTGGGATGAAGCAGTTCCACAAATTGATCACGATGAATGGCAACGTTGGATATTAAACTTACCTTGTTTGGAAAACGTTCAAATAAGCCGTTGTTTCCAACCAAAAATATTTCAGTTCTTTAAAAATATACAGTTACAACGTGTTCAGCGATGGTTCTGAGACGGGTTACGGCGCATGCGCATATTTACGCATTACTGACGAAAATGAATAAATACTGCATGTTGTTTAGTGCTTGGCAAAGTCCCGACTCGCCCCGATAAAACAAGCTTCGATACGAGACTCGAACTGTGTGGAGCTGTTGTGTCATGCCGCCTGTATGCCATGCTGAAAGAAGAACTTGATTTGAAAATTGAACAAAGTTGTTTTCTGGACAGATTCAATGATCATTCTTGGATACATAAATAACACTTCAAGGCGTTTTTAAGACTTTCGTCGGAATAGAAATTAGTTATATTCATGAAATGACGAGTCCAGAACAGTGGCACTATATCGACTCCAGTTCGAACCCCGCTGACATAGCATCAAGAGGCATAGATCCTGGCGATAAAACTAGCATTTCTTTCTGGCTAAATGGACCAGACTTTCTGGCGCAGGACGAGTCTACTTGGCCTAAATTTGTAAACATAAACGATATCGCCGACGACGACTCAGAAATTAAAAAGAGATGTAGCAATAAATACCACTGGGTATACACTGGGCTGACTATATAGGAGACATCATCAACCATTATTCAGACTGGAACAGATTACTAAGAGCGTTTGCTTGGTTACAGAGGTTTGTGACATACTGCAGAAGTCAAAATAAAAATGAACAAAATTGTGAAGACCTCAAACTAGCTGAGATACAAAACGCTACTCATGAAATTGTTCGGTATGTACAGAAAATCAAATTTCCAACAAGAAATAAAAGACTTTATTGAAAGGAAATCCCGTAAAAAAAGAACAGCAGATTAGCTATGCTTAACCCTGTGATGAAAAATGGACTCATCCGAATGTCTGGGAGACAAATTTACACTGACTATGAAAAAAGCCCCTATAATTCTTCCCCACAATGATCACGTGACAGAGCTGATAATTCACAATAGCCATAGCAGCAATGGACATGTAGGATGGCAACACGTTCTAGCAGAAATACGGTCAAAATTTTGGATTTTACGTGGTCCTAGTGCTGTAAAAAGACCATAGGAAAATGCATTGCTTGTAAACGACAGAGAGGTCCATTACTCACTCAACAGATGGCGCCACTTATCCCAGATCAGACGACACCTTGCAAACCACCGTTTACATTTGTCGGAGTGGACTACTTTGGACCATTGATAGTAAAATTAGGTCGATCTAGCGTTAAAAGATATGGTTGTCTGTTTTCTTGCTTGACAACGAGAGCAGTGCATATAGAAGTAGCCCATAGTTTGACAACAAATTCATTCATAGCTGCCTACCAGCGTTTTACATGCAGACGTGAACAACCAGGCAGAGAAAATGTTTTAGTGACAACGGTACCAACTTAGTTAGTGAGACAAAGAACTTAAGAAATCCTTAGAAGAGTGGGAACCAGTCTAAGATCGGCAGATATCTGTTACAGAATAAGGTAGACTGGCACTTTTAATCCACCCATACGCGAGCAATATGGGTGGGGCATGGGAGAGAATGATAAGATCTACACGCACCATTTTGAAAGCTCTTGCCAAGGAACAACTTTTAACAGACGAAGAAATTACTCACTTTCATCGCAGAAACAGAAAGAATTCTAAATGATAGACCAATCACTTCCGTGAGTAGCGACCCTAAAGATCTTCCAGCGCTCACACCAAATATGCTTCTTTTAATGAAAAGTAATGCGAGTATTCCAAGAGGTGTTTTTTTGAAAAAGAAGATGTATACAGTAAAAAAATGGTGGAAACAGATACAATATTTGAGTGACGTATTCTGGAAAAGATGGATCAAAGAGTACCTACCTTCTCTTCAGAACCGACAAAAAATGGCAGAGAGAAACAAGAAACATGAAAAGTGAACGACATCGTAATTGTAGCAGACGATACCATTCCACGGGCAGTGGCCACTTGGCAGAGTAAACTGAGGTTTTTAAGGGTAGGGATGGGCTTGTACGCAAATGCCTTGTCCGTATAAGAAATTCAAATGTCCTCAGACCAATAACAAAATTATGTCTTTTAGAAGGCACAGAGTAAATAATAGTTGCGTTAACATTTTGTCAAAAATACATTTACTGATGTACAAAAGCCTTCTTTAATTTATTTTTTTTTTTTACGCGTGGATTAGACATTTTAACAACCCAAAAAAGAATTTGATATACTATAAATATGTATTGTACTTCTTGCAAGAGCATGTTCTTACCATGACTAGATAGCGGTTGTAAATTATAATAATTGCAAAATTTAAAAATTGCAATCTTTGATGATATTTATATTTGTGTCATGTTTATACATTTTTCAAAATAATTACGTAATATATGAGTATTGGTTTGTTTTTTAAAATATTTACTTTTTATTTTCATTTACAAAAAATATTAAGTATGCTAGATTTATACATTTTTGATACATATACACAACGTTTTAGTATTATTATTTTTTTTTTTTACTAGTTTTTTCTTCTACATTATTTTCAAATCATATATATTTGATAAGTAAATTATTGATATTTTGAGAAAACAAAATTTGCTTGAGTGCTATTCTTATTTGATGAAATTAAGACATTTCATGGAGGGCACTGTAAGAATTATTAACATTCTTAAAATTTTAATTTGTTCACTTTTTGGCGCTAAAAGCTCTCGCGTCACGTTAACGTCGCCGCCTTTTTAGCGACGTCATGGACGGCAGAGTTTTCCGGAAGTTACATAAAAAGATTACAAACAAGTTTACTTTTGAAAGACATTAACGGTAGCGATATTTGATGTAAAATATTATTATTACAGTAAATATTCAGGATTGAAGAAATTAATTAAATTGACAGGACACCATTGTTGAGAATCGCTACGCTACGCATAGCTACAATTGTATGAACTTTGTAGATGTAAAATAAACGAAATTACAAGATTGCAGCGCATTTCTTACTTGGTTTTCTGAATCCTGAACATCTGACCTTTTATTTAAGTAAACAATAGACCTAATCATAAGCATTGACATGTGTTCTTTTGTTAATATAAAAGTTGTGGCAAAGTTCTTATTGTTATGCACTAATTTAATTATTGAATTGAGATAGATTATTGGGCATATCGAGCTCAAGAATAGAATACTTCCATGTGTCAAAATAAATTGTCCGGAATTAACAAATTAAAGTAATTACATATATCCGGTAAGCATTTTCACATGTCCCTTTGTTTCAGTAACTGCGTGTTCTATAAAACGCCACTAAGTACTTTTACATTACATTAAAATAGTTGCATCATATGAACACGGTAAATATATATATATATTATTATCTCATCTGTTTTACAACCAAACTTCGGCCCTGTGTACTACGTATGGGAAAATAGAAAAGTAACAAGGTTATATCATGTTTATATTGTTTATAAAATATATTTGTAATGACGTTTTAACGGTAAATTGAACACTGTTTTTATGCCACAAGTTATTCTTTCATTAATATTTAAATTTTACTATTTCTCCAAAGAAAAAAATCTTAATTTCTTCACTTGACAGTCTTTAATTCTGTGTTCTTTATCACAATGTAGTGTATTTTAACAGACACATTTATAGTAAAA